>NW_019103966.1:0-6552 GCF_001856785.1 Myzus persicae
GTATTAATGCAAAATATAAGAACTTGAACTATCCGACGAGGAGAAATCTGGAGAACTCGCAATGTACTATATTGCATTAAATTGCTGCGGTTAATGATTTGCATTTAAATGATAAATGAGGTATAATATTAGAATGTGGCGCATTATTGTATCTTGGAATTTCATACGACGTTTCTTGGCTGCCGAGAAGCGGATCAATGGTATTTAATACAATTTTTTTGAATTGACGTTGATTTTTATCATTAAATTTTAAAAAATCTGGAATAATACTTAAAAAAAAAAAGTTTAGATGTATCCTCATTAATTTTTTTTTGGTTGAGTTCTTGTCTTTAGAAATTCCAACATCGGTTCCACCCCTCTTTCACTGGGTAACATTTTTCGGTTTGTTCTTGGTTCTTTAAATAATGGTTTATTACTAGATTTTTCATTTTCTGCATATTCAGTAACTATTATTGGTGAAATCACTTCTTCTTCAACTGTTTCTAAATTTTGTTCAGTATCTGACCCTAAAGGTTCTTCAACGAAACTATCGTTTTCTAAGTTATCTATTATATGCAATGGCGCAACTAGACCTCTAAAACACAGGATGCTAAATCTATGAATGCATCACAGAGTTGTGGGGGGCAGAGCCACCCACACCCCCTGCACCTAAACCTACAATACTCGATAATTCAAAATTTTAAAATACATATTAACACACTTAACATACATAAAATAAAATAAATTAATAATTCTCTTTTTTTTCTACAATATCAATAACATATTGGTACATTTTAATTTCATAATCTTGTTAATAAATAACTAAGATATCATACATTTTAAATCAGTATAATTTTTCTGGGTTTCATGCAGTATAAACAATTCTGCAACTATGGAATGTGAAATAGTTACAGAAAAGTTCATCGTCGGCCATATGAATAGATTATTAAATAGATCAAACAAATGTCAATGATATACCCGGCTATTTGTTTTCACATAAAATGTCCATTATAATAAATATATAACAAGTTAAACACAAATCTGCGGTTAGATTTAAATACATTTATTCAAAAATACATAATAATAAATAAAATACAATATTTTAAAATGACCAGTAATGCTCAATGTTATGATATAATATTGTACTTCATAATTAATACACTCTAAATTGAATGAGTAACGTTAAATTGTATATTGCTAATATATTCATGTAACGATATTTTAATTGTATGGTTACACATAAATATATGTTAAATAAATTAACTATTTATTTGATGCAGGACCATATAATATTATTATGCATAGTCCATAGTGTATCTATGCAATACAAATATTTTAGTTTTTTATAACAACAGAAGATGTATTTGCATTCAATATAGCATGATATTTACATCTATTTTGTTAACTATATGCAATAATAATAATGGCCAGAACCTACGGATTTCATCGGTTAAACAATGTTTAATGCAGTATTCGCTGCTGAATACAAATGGCTTAAATGCTCAAATTGATGCACATGGAATCTTCTGAGTAGGTGTCACGTACGTTTAGGCGTTAGACAAATAACGTAGGGTAGTTAAGAACAAATCCGGGCGGCGGATAATTGGTATGAAAAACGGTATGGAAAATATAAGTAGGGGGGCAACTTCACGCTACACCCTCTTTTGAGCTACGAATTGAAATATGCAGCTAACATTTTGCAAATAGCCGTATCAAAAAATCATACCAATCATTGGTGTTTATACGTAGGTATAGTTTATAGTATAATTTAAAATTATATTATGTAATACACAATTGAAATATGCTATTTACAGAAGTATTTTACAGAATATATCGGGCTACTATTTAATATAAGTTTAATATAGAATAATTGTTTCTTACCCTTATAGTCTTAATACATGGTAATATTACAATAAACATAAATTAATAATTTATTTTTTTAAATGTATATATTAATTCTTTTTACTCTATATTTGTAGGAACATAACATGGGTTATTGAATATTATAAGCTCATGGTAATCAAATAAGAGCTCATATTAATTAATAACAATTTTTATTTTGTTTTGTTTTGCTAGTAAATAGATTATGTTTTTTAGATCTTCAGATTGTATTCATTTTAAATTTACTTTAATAATTTTTAATTATTAAAATTGGAAATCGTGGTTCATGGTTCTCGTCATTTATTAAAAACATTTTAAGCCACCAGACTGTTTTAATCCTTTGCGGACTTTTTCTCATTTTGGTGCCGGATCCTGGAGTCATATCACTATAATAGAATTATTAATAAAAGGAAAATTGAAAACAATAGATTTAAACACTCCGCATAATATTAAGTTTCGGAATCTGAAATAAAAAATGTATCGTGTCATCCAAAGAATTCAAAAACTAGAAAACTGATAACGACATATTATATTATAATATCTATCATCTATGGCAAAAGCCGATCGTCGTCACTCGTCGGAGACGATTCACAATTCTAATAATTTCATTGAACAAAAGAGAAATGTGTAAGGCAACAATAAACATTTGCTCACATATTTCATTATACTCAAGTAATTTTTTCAGTTCGGGTTTAGATGAAGAAAGAAGTTCCTCGATCTGGCGTCTGCACTCAAGATATGGCCTTGCAGCTATATTATATTACCCGAAGAGTCGATGTATACGTAAGTTTGATTACCTATTCTTTTGGGGCTTACATATTTTACCTTTTAGTCTCAACATTAAAATTTATTGTCACAGACAATTTGCTACCCGGGTAAAGTATAGAGGCATATATTTTGTTCCCGAGCGCGCAACACAAAAAAATACGCTTATCTATAGCACAAACGACGACGGCATATCCAGGTTGCGGAATAATAACATATTTATACAATTAAATAGATATAAATAGTGTTGTACATACTAGTCATACTACAGTAGTACAGTACACCGTACACGGGAGTTCTTATGTCCCTCAAAATTCAACAATTTTTATTTTTAGTTTATATAAAATGTTAAGTAATATATGAATATAACTATGCCGTCTGTTTGTGGTCAAACTGCAAATTAAAGTGACGCCTTTGTACATCAAACATCAAATTATTTTATAAAGCTGGGAAAGTCGCTCTGCTGATTATTGAATATCTATCGGAAATTGAATAAGCAAATTTGAAATTTGAAATAATCTCGAATAGCTTAAAATGTACCTAACCAATGCACTCAAAATGAATACATAAAATATTATTTATTGATTTCGTGCTCGACAGTATTCAGAGAAAAGATTTAACTTGGAATTTTACAAACTATATTTGGTATAGTCGGTATACGGTAAATGTGATGCATTGGGCACTGAATACTTTTATATTAAATCTAAAAAGTAGTAATCACATTTATTTACTATAAGATTTTTATTTAATAACTCATAAATAAATATGCTTGTGATTTGAATATTTAAACACCACCTTTATTAATTATTAAATTAAAAATTAAAATAATAGGTACTTTATATATTTTTGTGATTTAAATTTTAAAATTATAAACTATTTCGGTTATTTTTATACCTCATTTCATTATCTTGATGATCAAATCTCCAACACGGCCCTCCTTGATATAAAAATTTGTAATACACCATATATCTATGGTTTTATCATATTGACGTAGTATAAATTATAATGCAATCCATGGCGATTGTCGAAGTAGTTGCAAAGACGCAATCGATCTAAACATTCAGTTACCAAAGCTGCAGACATGAACAAGAAACACGAAGCGATCCGAACGGTTTTTTTTTCATAATAAATCTCAATATCTTCAGACTTAAGTTCAGTCGTATATCTGATTTATTCCGCAGTGCACACACAATATTAGGAATTCTGCCGAAGCCCGAAAGCGACGATGTTTAAAGTAATTAATTTTGGTTTCATACTTTTTTGGTGCTTAAATTTATTTTTTATGCTTCAAATAAAAATTTAACTTCATGAAAAATATGCTACCCCTATGTAGACACATATTTTATTTCTGAGAGCAAATGCATAAAATATGAGAGACCAAATAATATACAAACGCCGCTGGTCGTCGTCGTTTTTCTGCTCCCTGATCGTAGGGTAATTTTATAATTATAACCTATTTTTAAGTACTTGAAATAGACATTCATTATATGGTTTAATTTAGAAATATACGTTATAAGTGATTACTCATGACACAATTTTAATTTATAACTTTGATGTAACTCTCAAAAAAAAAAAAAACCGTAGATATAGGTACATGAAATTTTTACTGAATATTTATAACGGCGTTTTCTATAAATCATACAATTTCGACTACATATTTTTATAAGCGTTTGAATTTTGAATTTTGACAAAATGAGTAGAAGTCACGGAAATGTGCAAAATATTTTGATTTAGAAATTCCTAAAAATGTTTCGTTTTATATACAAGTTTTTAAAACTTAATACAATAAGATTCCTTATAAGTTTGTCTGCCTATTTATCAAAAAAAAAAAAATTCTACTGGAAAGTCGATTAAATTTTTATAAACATTTGAAGTTGAAATGTTGACAACATTGGATATTCACTCCATTTCTCATATAGTGATTTTTACCTGTTTTATTATAATGGAAAAACCAATAGGTTATTGCAGATATTTGAAATTTACATTATTTGTTTATATTTTCAATTCATATACTTAATACAATTTTCAAATTATTTTGACTCGTTTTGAGCTGTTTACATACAATTTGAATTTTGAATTTTTTTAGTTTATTTAGTTTTTTTTTTTCTATAATTGTTAATAAAATTGTATTTGTTCGGTAAAAAGCTTGAAAATTCAATAAAATTCTCCTGATGGATATTTATAATATTAGTTTAAAAATATTCAAAATACATAGGTACGATTTTAGTAATGAGCATTTAAAGTTTAAATTTTAACAAAATTCACATCATTTAAAATGTACAAATAATTTTATAATTTAAGATTTTTGAAATATTCAACTTTTTTAGGTTAGGGTTGAAAATTCAAAACAAAGTTCCATGCAAGTAGGTTATTCTATCATTGAAAAATCAAAAAAATATTATCACAGATTTTTTATGTTCAAATGTGAACTAAATTAAAGATTCAATTGCCAAGAATAATGATTTATGTTATTTTGCTGTAAATTAAAAATATTATTCGTGGGTACTTGAAACTTTTAAAGTATATTATTATATTTTATACCCGCAATGACTTTTTAAATGTACTTTTTTTAATGAATTTAATCTACTGCGTGTAGTACTAATACTTACTAGTAAAATAAATTACTTTAATCACAATAATATCATCGAATACACTAAATTATTAAGTAATATTATAGACTGACAGACCGTCTTCACTCAGAATCGTTTTTCGTATACAATGATTTTTTATGGTTGAATTCAAACTTAACACCATCCATTACAGTAACCCAATTGCAACCTAATGTACAGCAGAGCGACCTCCACGTACCAGCTTTTTTTAAATATATTTTTCAATATCTTAACATTTTTAACTTAACTGATTTTTATTGCTATAAATTTATTAAATAATGAGTTACTTTTAATCAAGTCCTAGTTGCGTAGTTTGTTTATAAAATAATAAATAAAGAAAAAATTATTATTATTAACATACATAAAAAAAAATAAGTTAGTTGTAAGTTTCCAGATCAATTTTAACTTAACTGAATTAAAAATAAAATTAACTATTAACTTAAAACTTTTTGAAATGTTTCATATCGACTTAACTCAGTTAAAAATTTTCATTAACTAGCCTAGGCTTGCAGTTATTATTATACTAAATTATTTTTTACACATAGGTACTCACATAACATAATTATTATTATCTAACTCTAATTTATTGCAATAATTATTTATTTTCTTAAACACAATATTTCAGGAATTAATATATTATAAATTAATTAATAATAAAAATAATTTATTTGAACGATATTTATAAAATATTGAAATAAAATAAACACACTTCCTAATCAGTAATAATGGTAACTAGTCCCTATGTATTATACTATTATTAAAATAAAAATGAACCAGTAGCAGAGTTCTAGTAGATAACTAACTTGCCGTGATGCCTAGTGAAGAAATATGACTTTTGTAAGGTATAAAACTTATACGTTCTTGAATAAAATAGTTGAAACACAAATTAACACATAATAACTACGTATAGGTAAGATAAAAGCTACAACTTAAAAAGATTATTTTAGCTATATAATATCTGTAATTTCTAATAACAAATAGCTCATACGTATATTGTTGAACATTTTACTATATAGGTTGCGTTTTTTTTTTCAGAGATGATGTTTATTAGTGAAAATTTGCCAAATTTTGAATACAATGTCATATTAAGCAGTGTGAAATGTGTTGACGTGAGTGTTTCAAAGACTTAGTTATAAAGCAGAAAACATGTGGTATGTACTTTTTATTTTTCAGTAGATTTATTTAATATTGTTAAATGATCAGAGTTTGTATTGCCCCCAACTTTTTAATTTAATTGTGTTGTAACTACTGGTATAACGCTGTTCCGGCTATCAATAAAATTGTGATAAAAATTATGAAATTGGTCAGGTATGAAATT